>NC_077223.1:4428422-4453422 GCF_024763615.1 Phlebotomus papatasi | reverse complement strand
TGTATTATTTTTTAGTACAACCAATTTTTAGCAAAGGATATGTGATGTGGCATTTTAATGATAAAGGACAAAATGCTCAATTCTAATTTTTTTTGTTGACAATATTGCGTGATTTTTAGGAAATTCGAACATGTACTAAACATCTCAAACATGTTCTAAAACATTTTTTTTTTTTTTTAAAAAGAATGAGGATCGCAGATAATGAGAGATAGAATACAGTAAATTCTTCCAGCCTAATTTATTTCATTCCTATTAAAAGTATTCAATGTAATAGCTCCATAATGTTATATTTTGGTCCTCTAAAAAGTGAACTAATAATTTTGCTCCCAGTAAGCCAATTTAAATGCAGCTTACCTTTGGGCCATTATTGAGCGGTTGGGCTGTTATTTCTCCAGCAGGTACATCCTGTACAGCTCCTCGTGATCGCTGTTCTGGAAGCTGGGAACAAAATTCACACGGACAATTTCCTCAAATCCCTCGGATGTCTGGGGCTCTTTGAACTTGGATCTGCAAATAGATTGCGATTAAGCTGAATTTGCCGCGAGGGGGGCCCGATAAGGTAGCATTACTTGTAAGAATTGAGAATGATATCGTTTATCTTGACATGGGCGGGATCTGTGAGTTCCCTGAAGGTAATATTGTGCCTAGATTGGGCAAGAGTTGTGCTCATGACGAAGCATCGACAGCGGCATTTGACTTTCTTAGCCAGATCTGTGTATCTCTTGCGACTCTCAATGTCGGGATTTGTGTTGTCCACCACGACACTCCTGCCTCTGTCCAGGGCGGACTGAGCAGCTGTCACGCACTTTTGCCACGTTCCCAGTTTGTCTCGATTGACTATGTCGTATTTGCTGCCCTGGAAGCTTCTCTGGACAAAGGAGGACTTGCCAGAACCGGGACTTCCGACCATGACAATGATTTCTTTGTGATCTGCCATGAGATTTGTTCCCGCTGGCTCTAGGAGAGTCTTGGGCGGGACAATGTTCTTGGGATCGAACTCTGGACGTGCCCATGGGAGAGCTCTAGTTCCCTGAAAGTGTTCCTCAGGCGTGAAAAATGTCAAACCGAGATTGATGGCCATAAAGCGATCACTGCAAGAATGATCCTTCTTCCGGCCCTTTGCCTCAGTCCTCCCAGCTGCATCTCCAACGAAAAAACTCTCCTTCATGTCAATTTTCACCCCATCATTGAATTCCTCCTCCAGCTTCCTCCACATCCCTATCATTGGCTTCCGGTAGATTCCCTTTCCCGTTGAGATAAACACCTGAATGGGAATGTTTATTTTCCCCACCACCTTCTTCACTTTATTCACAAAATCCTCAATTTTTAGCTTTTTTTTGGAGATTGCTGCCTGATTTGTGAAGAAAACCACCTTGAAACCCTCCCCATGGTACTTTTTCAGCTTTCCCGGAACTTCCGGATACGCCAGCATCCAGTCATCGATATTCTTGGGGAAGACATTGCCGGATTTGGTTTTAATAATTGTCCCATCGATGTCGTAAGAGGCAATTTTGGGACTGGACATTACCCCAGAAGCTGTCCAGACGTACAACTGATTGCCATCCAGGCCTGTCCATGATTCTTTCTTGGCCACTTTGGCTGGAGATTGCTCAGGTGACTCGTCAATCTTCCTCTTGACGGACGGTAATTCAGGACTAAAGAGGATTTTGTAGGGAAACTTACCAGCAACGACTTCCAGGACATCCCCATGAATGGCCCTGTAGGGCTTCTTTTTCTCCATTATCTTGCCATTTAGGGCACTGGGATTGATCCCTTGGGCTTCCAACTCTACTGTTCTGCTGGAAAAGTCTGCCTTTACCATTACTGTAAGGGAAAATTTTCAATGGAGAATTTTCCAGGAGAAAATCCAACTTCCAAAACCTAACCTTGCTTTCTTGAACAAAATTCATCTTGGATTTCTGTGTCCGGAGACCTTCCAATGAAGCTGATTTCTTCAGAGATTTTCACATCACGCAACTGCCTATCAACACTCTGCAGGAGACACTCTCTGGCTGGAGGATTTTCCATGATTTTCCTTGAAAAATACCGCGAGAATTGCTGAAGCCGGCTAGCAAATGACATTGACAATGGTGGACTTGGCGGGCTACCAGGATCCAAAAAATTATAATTTTCCTCGCTTTTTCCTAGTAATTTGTGTAATTTGCCATGAAATTATTAAAGATATACCATGTAGCACATAAAAAAAAGTAATTTGTAAAAAATAAATGCAAAAAAATGTGGAACGCTTCACGATTTTGCGTGTCATCCTTGCGCAGGGGCCATGCTAATCTTCTCTGTATCGTTCCAATTTTAGTATATGTTCTGCCGAAGCAAGAACAAATGCATAGAAATCGAATTGATATATGAACTCAGAGGCTCTGAAACCATCTCCCCTGAAGTATACACGGTAACTGTAAAGAAAAACCCATCAAATGTTAAGGTGAAACCCTTTAAATGTTTGAATTTTCAAACCATCAGCTGCGCCTCTATGTTCTCAACTTGAAATTAATTTATCCGTTGCAAACAGCTTGTCATTTGTTATTCTTTTGTCGTGAATTTTTTGTGAATTTCGCAATTGGCCAGGAAGAACTCCCAGGAAATCCCGGAAATTGATAAATAAACTCCCAAAACCTCATAGTGCAGAAGAATCTCAGTGAAAACAAATATAAATCATGGCAGAAGCCGTCTCAGAACCTGTTCTTCTGCATCATTTCAAATTTGGCCCACGGGATATCACATCCGTGAGCTTCAATCCCAAGGAAGAGAAGCTGGTCACAACGTCAAGTGACGGAAGTCTTGTCCTCTGTCACTACACCAAGCAGGATCGGGTAGTAAAGTACACTGGGCACTCTAAGGCCATTCACGATGTTTCCTGGTCACCAACGGGAAGTGTCTTTGTCACAGCCTCGACAGATCAGCATGTTCGGCTTTGGTCCCCAAAACTCTGTGGCAAGTCCAGAGCTCTCCATGCCCACACATCGGCCGTGAGAACTGTGAACTTTGACACGACGGGGAAGTACTTTGTGACTGGATCAGATGACAAATCCCTGAAGTTGTGGGTCACAAAGGACTTCACGTTCATCAAGAGCTTCTTGGGCCACACAAATTGGCTGCGATGTGTCCGGGTGGCTTCCTATGACAATCTCATGGGCAGTTGCGCTGATGACAGAATGGTCAAGATCTGGGATTTGGAAACAGGGCAGTGTCTGCATACGTTCCAGCAGAGCAAAGGTTAGTGACACCCGTGATACCCATATCCTTATATTCCTTATTCCGTGAATTTGGAAAAAAACCTCAAGAAATCAGAAAAAAAAACGGATTTTTTGCAGTCTTTTCTCTGTGAAGAAAAATTCTTGCAGCCTTTATTACTAGAATTTACTGAAGTCTAAATTCTAATCATTACATACATTTTTATTTCAAATAAAAATACCAGAAAAATTCTAGCAGTTTTATAATGGACTAAAAATACTGAATAAAACGGAACGCTGTACTTTTGATGGAAAACTTAAAAAAAAACCTAAATTTTACGTCTTGAAATTCTAAAAAAAACTGGAATTTCTGACTTTTTCAAATGATTCTTGCAAAACTGCAATAAAATGGAAAATTCATGTTCTTATCATTCATTAAAAAAGATTATAGAGAGTTGAAAATATGAATTTCCGCCTATTTCAGACATAAAAATGACAAAACTAATTTTTCTAGCAGTTTTTAAGGGACTAAAAGAGAATCTAAATGAAATGTAACGCTGTACTTTTGATGGAAAAGTAGACAAAACTAGATTTTAATGCTTGAAATTCCCAAACAAAACTGGAATTTCTAACTCTTTCTAAAAATTCTAGCTGAAGTACAATAATATGGAAAATTCTTGCAATCATTCATCTAGAGGATTGTAAATGCAATGGATGCAATTGAAAATATGAATTTCCACACCGTTTACCTAAAAAGTGACAAAATTAATTTTCCTAGCAGTTTTTTAAGAGAATAAAAACAGAAACATTATAAATGGTTGAAATTATCAATTTTCTCAACGTTCGGACCTCAAAAATTACCAAATTGATTTTTCTAGCAGTTTTTTAAGAGACTAAAAACAGAAACTAAACGAAATGGAGCGCTTTACAATATTAATGGTTAGAATTATCAATTTACGCAACGTTCGGACCTAAAAAAAGACCAAATTAACTTCTCTAGCAGTTTTCCACTTGACTGAAAAAAGAAACCATATTAAATGGAATGCTTTAGTTATAATGAAAAAGAAAAAGAAACAAAATGCCAGATGTTGTAGCATGAATGCCTTGAATATACAAATAAAACAGTACTTTGTATTTTCTCGCAGGTGAAACTGCAGTAAAATGAAATATTCTTAATGTAATCTTTCATAGGAAGGATTAATGTGGTTAAAAAGAGAAATTTCCACACTTTTTTCGGCCTAAAAATTAACAAATTTTTCTAAAACGGAATTTAGATTCCGTCTAAACTGCAATAAAATTTTTTAAAAAAAAAAATTATGCTATTTTCCATGGAGAGTTTAACAAATGCTAGAAATCTTGTATTATTAGATATATATCCAATTTTTTAGTTCTACAATATAATTTCTAGCAGTTTTTCTGTGAAACAAATACGGTGTCTTATCAAAATATTGATTTTAATTTATACAAAAATTCATAGTGCAGAAATTGTAGATATTTATAGTTTTATTGCACTCCTAAGAAACTGCAAAAAAATTGAAAATTGTAGCAATTCATGGTGAGTAGAAAAATGTTTAAAAATAAACTCTATCTATCTCTCTAAAGATACTCTATTTACTGATTGACTTGAGGTAAAAATCGATATGCCTAAAAGTGATGTTTCTAGCCAGGGGCATGACGTTTCCTATGTTTCCCATATGTTTCTAGCGTGCCGAAAAAACTTTTGAGTTTATTAGCTGTTTTTTGTCATTGTAGAATGAATTAGTAAATAATACAAATACAAAATAAAAGCAAATTTAATATAGATTAGGCAACCGAAAACCCCAAATTGGCAACCTTCGTAGTTTTGGAGATATCTCGTGAAATGTGTACGAAAACAGGAAAAAGTTTACTGTAAAACCGGTCGCATTTTTCAGAGCTAATGTCATCCCCCTGTTTCTAGCAATTTGCTTTTAAGGTCCTTAAGTAAATAACATAATGAAAATTTTTTTTAAGATGAAAAATTACTAGGTTTTGATCCAAATTTAGGAAAGAATTAGAAGGCAGGATTGTAAATCAATCTTACTAAACTGCAATAATTTGGGAAATTACTGTTATTTTTCATCAAAAGAACCAAGAAATGCCTTAAAGTCGAGACTTTCCTATTTAATAACATTAAAAATGCTGAAGAAGAAACTTTTCTTGCAGTTTTTTTTTTTATACAAGACTTAAGCAAAACGGTGAAAATTTTTATTACACTAAAACTAAGAAACCATTTCTGACAAAAAATTGTGTTATATTTGCAAGTTTTAGACAATAAGACGTAATGAAACTTTGGTGTGTCATACCTAATATTTTTTTCTTGCACTTTGATAGGAAAAGAAAGAGACGACTGTATATTTTGACATATTGCACCTTCTCTTTTTTTATTTGATTAAAAAAATAAGCTAATCATTATAAATTGCTTTAATTAAACTGCACATTTTTAACTGCTAGAATGGTACAAGAAAGAGCCATTTGCTATTACAGCATTTTCTAGCTACAGTAGACTCTCTCAAATTCGGGCATATAGGACCGAAATGTCAGCCGAATTAGACAGAAATTCGGGCGACATGTGCATAGATATATTGAGTTTACACACTGATATATATCGTAAATTGCATGAAAATCCCTCAATAATGCAAAATCACATCAAAACTAAGACAAACCATGCTAAATTTGAGCATATTTGATTCATTTGATAATCATAATCAAACTTGAAAAATGACAACAAACTTTTTTCAAATGTAACCGCTGCCCGAATTAAAAAGTAGCCCGATCTTAAAAGAGCCGAATTTGCGAGAGTCTACTGTAAATGGTTTCTTTTTCAATCGGGCTTTCTGTATTAGAAACATGGTGCTTTTTCTGCAACATAAATTAACTCAAACTGCTAGAAAATGCACTTTTATTGCAGATTTCCTAAAAAATAGTTTTTGACTTAGAAAAAATAAAATTAATTATTAACAATTGAAAATAAATTGCATTTTATTGCAGTTTCATGACAATAAAATGCTAGAATTTACTGTTATAAGGTTAAAATGTGAGGAAAGATTGCTTAATAAATTATGCTCTATAAAATAATCGTAAAATATTAGAAAGACTTCAACAGGAAATAGAAAACGAACCTCCTCGACCAATACATTTTTGTGCTCTGTAGGACTTCCCAGGAATCTTGCCTGGCATCCGGATACGCCAATGTTTGCTGTTGCTCTGTCCAACAACACTGTTAAGCTCTTTGATATTCGCACGAAGGAACTGATTCAGTATTACAAGAATCATTCTGAAGCTGTGAATTCAGTGGCTTTCCATCCCAATGGGAAGTTCATGTTGTCAGGCAGTGACGATGGAACAATGAAGGTTAGCGACCTCCTGGAAGGACGCTACATTCTCTCCCTCAATCCACAGACGGGACCCGTGAAAACCGTGACATTTTCCCCCAATGGACATCTCTTTGCTTCCGGAGGAAATAATTCAGATGTAGGATTTTTTACATTTTAATTTACAATGATTGTGAATTAAAACTTTTTTCTTTTGCTCCCTTAGCTACTTCTGTGGAAGTCTAATTTATCCGATGATGTGGCATTAGCTGATGATGATTCTTTTCCTTCACATGCCAAGGAAGAGGTGGAAGATAACGAAGATTAGAATATAATTGTCTTTTATCCTATTTATTATTAATTCAATAAAATTTGTTCTGATTGACAAATATTTTTTTTCTTTTACTTAAGCACGCATTCAAGGGAATAAAAAGAGAGAAAGAGTCAAAATAAGTCTTAGCGTTTTTATTGACGTAAAATATTTTCATTTGACGTTTGTTTGATTTCAAACGGTTCTTGTTCACCTGGTAGAGAAATTTGTCAAAAGTCGGATAGTGCTGAAAGTCGGTCACATCTTCTTTCAGATGGGCTACTGAGTTTTTCCAGTCTATATGGAGATATTCCCTGTAATTCTTCCTAAATTCTTTGCTTGAAATATTATATCCACATTACTCTTCGATGTTATATATAAACTATTTCCAAGAATAACATCTCGACTGACTCATATCCTTAAGTGAAAAATTATTCCCTATGAATTTCTACATGAAATTCTTAAGAAATTTCTTTTTTCTTTATAATATTTTTTTATTAAATTTATCTCGACTGAAGTATATGTAAAGTGGGAATAAATTTTCCTGAGACAGGCTAGTGAATTTTTCATATCTTCTCCGTAGGAAACTTCCTAAAAATTTCCCCAAGAAATTTTGAGGAAACTTTGAAAAATCCTGAAAAACGAAGGGAATATTTCCCGTGCAAATCCTAAGAGATCTTTAAAAAATTCCATAGTTTACCAAGGACATTTCAATACTGATTCCACTTAAATTCCTATGGTAGTAAATGTTTAGGGCAGAGGCGTGCAAGAAACCGTTGAAACCGAATTAACGTCAAAATAAATTTGTTATATAGTAGCGTTTTGACCATTGTCGTACATGTTTCATTTGACGTTAATTCGGTTTCAACGGTTTCTTGCGCACCTCTGGTTTAGGGAATGGTATACGGGTAATACTAAGAGAAAATTATCGAAGTCAACATAGAATGTTCTGTAGGAAAGTCCAGGGAATTCTTTAGAAATTTACCTGAGGAAATTTCCACAAGGAATCAGAGGAATCATCGAAATTTCTCTAGTAAGGTATCAAATATTCCGAAGCTGAAAATATTCTTAGGAAATACCTGCAATCGCCATAGGAAATTTCTACCTCTAAGCGAGGTAATTTTTCCAGCGATTTAATCTGTATTCCCATGAATGGAATCTTCAGGGATTTCTAAGACAAAATTCCTTACACAAATAACGAAATTTCTGTCGAAAATCCTTAGGAATGTTAGAGAAAACAATCAATAGAAAATTCTCAAGGAATCTTTTAGGAATTCCGTCGGAATTCTAATTGCGAAAATTCTAATGGAATTTTCCGTGATGTCATTGGGAAATTTCCTCATCCCAGAACATATTAATCATGGAAAACAATTGAGATTACAAGAAGACTGTCCAGAATGAGTAAAATGGTCGATTTCTGCGAATTAAGCGAAATTGATAAAGAAGCAGACTTCAACAGTGATGATGAGTTCCCTAATTCGTCCTTTAATGCCCTAGATCGTGAAATAAAACCAGAAGATGAGCAATGTATTTCAAAAGACCTTCAAATTATACAAGAAGGTGATGTTTTCTGGTTTACTTAGCTGACCTGTGACACCTCGGTAAAAGTCAGTTTTATTGCCATAACTTGATCTTCATTCGCGTCTAATTCTAAAAATTCTAAACGTTTTTTTCTTAAAATTTATCAGTTTTTAGATAATCATAAAACAATAATCCATAAAAAACGTTTAAAAAAAGACAAAATGACAGATGTCCGCTTCGTAATCCGGATGGATTTTTTGAATTTGTTCAACGTCTCGAAAATATAATACAAGATTTTTTTTGTATAATTAGAATAAAACTTTTAAAGAAGATTAAAAAGACATAATTAGAGAATTCTACGGTATTATACTTCATTTATTAAACAAAAACATCACAGGATAGTTCATTTTCATTGCTGAACACGCATGCATACATAACCTCAAAAGTATTTTAAATGTAACCGTCGAGAACTTGTCCGGATTACGCCGATCCGGATTATAAAGCGGGCACTGTACTAGAAGAAATTTCTTTATAAAAATCCAGAAAATTTCCCCTATCCTGGGGGGGGGGGGGAATTCTGTAACTCTGTGAAGTGATCACCTGTCAAAATTGGTGAACACTTCACTAAAGTGATCGCAAAAGAAATTCTGTAATTTGCGATTGCTTCACGTGAAAAGATCACTTTGAGGTTATGTGTTTCACTTGTCAAATTTTCGGTGGAGATGATGTTATCACTTGGTGAAGCCCTTGCAATTTTTTTCCATGTTTAGCTTGAAAAACAACACCACATCATTTCTAATACTCAATTCTAGTGTTTTCCACAGTAATTTAGTTCAAATACTAATAAAAAACTTAAATTTAATGAAAATTTAAACGCACTTTCCCTCTCCACTTCACGCAAAGCTACAGAATAACTTTTCTAGCAGTCGTGAAAGGAAGCTCGTGAACTTTTCACTAGTGAATCGTTCACCGAGTTACGGATTTCCCTCCCTGGTAGGCAGAAACGTCAAATTTAAAAAAAAAAAAGGCAATTTTTGACGAAAATTGCTTCTAGTGTGTAGACACCAAATAAAAATGACCGACTCCAGGCGGTCTTTACCTTTTCTCACGGCGCCCAAACGAAAAGATATAATGAAGAATGGATGGTTTTTTTTTGTGTTTATTGGACCATTAATTACCTTAGACAAAATTATTTACCTAGTTTTTTTGCATATTAAAGAAAATACTGTTAGAGGGTTAATCTTTTCTTAATTCGGGATCGGGAAGCTAATATCCATATATTCGTGATCAGGCAGTAGCGAAACAAATTTTGGCAATTTGTTAGTTAGATAGTAGGTGAGATTGATAAGAATTTCACAGAAAAGAATTTTTAACAAGCAACAGAGTTAGACCTTTATTATTGTATACAGAAATTAATTAAATTGCTCTACAGTAGACTCTCTCTCAATCGGGAATATGGGGCAAAATGTCATCCGGTTTAGCGACAGAATTGAGCGTCAAAGCTTTTGTAAATTCCACAAAAAGCGCTCAATTCGCTCAATTATAAAGAAACACGATAAAATAGGAAGAACTACAGCGAATTTGATCGAATTAGCTTCATAATTAAACGTGAAAATTGTCAACAAAATTTGTCGCCCGATTGAGAAAGAGCCGATTGAGCGAGAGTCTACTGTATTTTTTGACTGGTCTAAAACGTCTAAAAAAATTAAAGGACAGACTCCGTGGACAAAGCGAGAGACTGTCGACAAAATCGGCACATTTCTTAGCAATTATCCGCCGACATTTTTGCTATTGGGTAGGTTGTTTGCGTGAAAAATGAAGTGTGTGCGTGATTTTCAGTAAAATATTTCCAATTGATTTTTGCGTTAATCGGTGGGCACTTTTTCTTGCCAAATGTGTTCAAAGGAATTCCAGGACACCGTGTAGTACACAACAATCCACAATGTCCTCCAAAATAAACGGTGAGTTGAGCAAAATTGGGGCTTAAGCGTGGGCTTGGAAGTGACAAGTCAATTTTCTCTGGGGAATTTCTGGGTTTGTGCAGGGAATCCCCCATTGACCATGAACAGCATCGGGGAGAAGAACAAGAAGTGGCAGTTGGAGCTGCTGATGGAGAGACTACGGTCAAAGTCCTCCAATAAATCATTTCCTGAACTCGCAAAAGCCGTCCGGATGGCATTGTTGGTGAGTTGAGGCTGGTTTTTTGGGGTTTTTTGGGGGAGGGAGGATTGTGTTGATTGGGTGGATTTTGCAGGAGAAGAGATATGCTTTGGATGCCGTTGAGAAGGCAAATCTGCAAAAGTGCCTGGACAGTATGCAGCACTGTATCAAAGTGACAACAAGGCAGGGACTCGTGGAGCGCCTTGAGAGTCTTACGCGTCAGCTGGGGCTGAAATTTATGGAAGATACATCGGGATTGTTTATTAGTTCGGATATGTTTTATCTGGAGATTGTCCTGGATGCTGGGGGGGCGGTGCAGGACGTTAAAGTTCACCATGAGTGCAAAATTGAACAGCAATCGTGCAGTGAATTGGTCAATTGTCTGGTTAATGGGGATTTTGCTGACTTTACCACTCAGCTGGAAGGTCTAGCATCAATTTATCAGCTCAATGCTGAACCCAAGATCAAGAGCAAGGCCTTTGTGGCATTGCAGGCTCTCGAGACTGATCTGTACAATCTGTACAAATTGCAGAATTTCTACAAGGATCCCCAGGCTCTTCTGCTGCAATCCCAAGTGGGAATTGTGCAGAAGAGACGTGGAGGGCATCCGATGAAATTGACTTACTTCGTGTCTCCTTATGAGCTCCTGGACACGGAGTCCAAGACAATCCTTCCACTGACTGTGGAGGTTATCCATGGAAGGAATGTTGGGACGAGTGTTACGGTGAATCTGGAGGCTTCAGCAGCCAATAAACTCCAGATTCAGTCAATACTCACGGTGTCCCCGGACGGACAGCCCGTTTATGCTCCCCTGGCCACGCACAATTCCACCATGTTGCCGGCCAGTTTTGTCCTGACGCTCAACCGAAAGATGCCCGTGACTCTCTCCCTGGTCCAGCAAATGACCTCAGTCACAGAGATCTCCTTCGGTCCGGATCCCACCGCCTCCGAGCCCCTTCTGGGCCTAATAGCTGCCCAATCGGCCGATGGGGAATTGTCCGGGAGTTCAAAGGGAATGTTTGTTACGCTTCCGGATCAGAATCACTGTTACTTCCTCACCGAAGGGGAATCCTTCAGAGGCATCGTGATAGGCAGTGTGCCCTTCACTGAACCTGCCCATGTGCCCAAACTCCTCAAAATCCTCCGGCAGCAAGTTCTCTTCAACACTCTCATCTCCAGCTGCATCCGTGCAAACAGTCGCCAGGATTTTGACTCAACGACCGTTTTCGAGGTTAGCGCTCTGTCCTGTCAGCACCTCACAGTGTCCCTTGAGCATCCCTTTGACGAAGCCATGGCCACGGTTGAGTTCGATCTCACTGACGTCATGGATATTCAATGCAAAGTTTTTGCACCCGGACGATCCTACGAGAACTTAGGCACAATCCTCAGTCGAGTGGTGCAGAAGAGTCTCTCAATTCCCGTCACCATGAGAGCCTTGATCAAAGCCTGGGAACAGGAAAATTCCCTCCAGGCCACGAGGACTTTCGACGCAGGAAATTTTAACTTAGCCCTCGGTCCAGGAGATCCCGGTGGACGAAATTCTACCACCACAGATTTCACCAAGACCACAGACATCAAGCCATCCAGTAGTGCTGCCCGATCTCTGTTTTCTGACCCAGAGCCAGGTCCGGGGGAAGCAGAGGAAGCAGCAGGAGACGAAGAAGGCATTCAGGATGAAGCCAGTGAGGGATTTGGAGAGGCAGATCTGGATGCATTTGGGGAAGAAGTGGCAGCAGAGGCCCTGGGCGAGGGGGCAGGAGGAGCCTTTCAGGTGGTGACTGCCAGTGATGGGAGTGGGAAGAGTGTGAAGAAGCGACGTGTGGAGGAGGATTTTTGGAAGAGCCCAAAGAGTAATGTGCTGGGAAATGTGAGTGACAGTGGCAGCAACAGTGACTCCAACTCTTTGGGCGCTGAATCAGCCGACGGAGGAGTCACAGCGTCCAGCTGGCATCAGCCATCAGATGTCGAAGCGACATCATTCAACATCAGTCCAGCCCTGGTAAGTCTCATCATGCATATGCTGCATGCTGCATGACAATTTTTTCCGACGTTTGCATGACATGACCCTATAACCAAAACAGAAGCGGAAATATCCTTGGAGGTCTAACAGATAAATCCGAAAATGTCCCCTAGGGGGTTCAAAAATACCAAAAATAGGGTAAATTATGCTAATTTAAAACCTATTCCAAATGGAAACATAATTTTTTCATGATAAATACAGTATTAAATTTTTATTTATATATTTTCTATAGGGGAAATGCTTCTAATTTTGTCCAGTTTCTTATTTTGGACACTTTGAGGATAACATTGGACACTAAAAATAAATTGATTAAAATGATGGATTTTTATTCCAATATTTGATGAATAATGAATTCTATCTAAATATTTGTTCTTTTTGGAATATTTTAACACTAAATACGTTAAAATTTGAATATGATTTGAGTTGAAATTGCTTTGTTGAAAATTCAGTGTGAGCAATTGCTTACGAGAAATATGACAGAACTTCGTGGCTTACTTCAGTCTTATTTAGTTTTGGTGAAGTACTAACAAAGTTTGTTCGCTGTTTTTGAGTGATATTATTGAATATTCATTGAATATTGTGATGATTCACGTTACTGATGATTTGTACATTTGACCTGAAGTGAGATTTGCCTTGTGAATTATATTTTTCGTGTGAAAAATGGGAATTTTTTTAAGACATTCACCAGTGAGGTGATGATTCTTATTTTGGACAGGTGTTTTTCTCACGAAATTTCGTGAAGTTTTAGCTTTTGTGATGACTAGGTTGGACAAATGCCTGGAGAAATAAAGGAGCATCATCTCTACGAAAGAGATGCAGTGAGAAATGCCTTGAAAGGCTCCCGGAAAGGGCAGGGAATGAGCGAATCCGCACGTACTTGGAGTACCGAAGTCAACTCACTTTAATGAATGATATGGAAAGTTTCTGGGCTTCTTGTGACATTCCACGTTTCCCTTACATGACCAGGAAGAGGACTTGGTAAGATTGGTTCATAAAATGAAGAACAATGGGCATCCTGTTGAGGCGGATTATCTGTCCAAATTTACAGACAAGTTGTAAAAATTAATAACCAAGTTGTCCAAAATAAGAGTCAAATTCACCTCTACATATCAATTCATTTTTAAACGTATTAAAACTAATTTTAGTAAAAATAAGATGATAAATAGCTTGCCAAGTTTCTAAACAATCCTTCTGAAAAGAGAGTAACAAGAAAAGTCAATTAGTATTGAAAATATGGCACTTCAAACTTAGGATATCGATGCTTATATGCAGACTGTCCAAAATTAGAAGCACTTCCCCTACCTCAGTTTTTTTTAGTTAATTTTGCTCCAAATGAAACGAAAATCCATTCATATTCACAAATTTTAATTTATAAATTTCTCAGAAAAGTTAAAAGTGTACCTTTTCACCATCGAATTTTTCATGAACCATATTTTATAATGAAATACAATACACAAACCAGTGATAAGCCTAGATCAGCTCATAGAGGTGCGATTCCTTCATTACAAATTTGGATTGTGGCAAACTCGAACGATATTTATACATAAATAATGCAAATTTAGTTAAATAATTCTTGAAGGAATGAAAAAAAAATGGATGAAAAATGCATGAAAGTATCTGAAAATCTTTAAAGCCGATATTCTCGGAAACTATGAGAGATAGAGGCCTCAAACTTGGCGTTACATTAGAGTCTCTTTTAGGCTTAAGATGTGCAAAATTTCACTTCAAAACAAGGAAAATTGGAAGAGAAATGCATAAAAATGTCTAAAAAAAAAACTTCAAAGTCGATTTTCTCGGAAACTATGAGAAATAGAGGCCTCTAACTTGACATCACATTAGAGTTTCATTTAGGCTTAAGAAATACAAAATCCGCGAACAATTTCGCGGCATGCAAAAAATTTCGCGAGCCGCGAAAAATTTCAGAACCCGCGAAAATCCGCGAGAACTTTCGTGAGCTGCGAAAATTCTCAAAAAAATTTGCGATCCGCGAAAACTCACGAAATATTTCGCGACCCGTGAAAATCCGCGAAAAATTTTACGACCCGCGAAAAACTTCGAGCGAAAATGGCGCATCACCATGTGTCACGCCGCTACTCCCGCTTTTTTCCCCACCTGACGCTACGAGAAAAATTTCTTAAAATTGCAATCTTCAACTTGAAATATCTCAAGAAATCATGGAGCAATCTCCAATTTTTTTATTTTTTGTTAAATTGGTCTACTCAAGTAGCGCTAGAACATGAACATAAACACAGCGAACAGACTTATTTTGTCAATGAAACAGATCAGAAAAAAATGGTGTTTGGACGAAATGTAGATATAAATGTCCTCTACAATTATGCCCCGAAATTTTCATCAAAATCGATTGAGCAAGACTCGAGATAATTGAGTTTATGTAATATGAAAATTGTTTTTTCGACTGTGGGGCCCTTATCGTTGGCCCTACAAAGTTCAAATGTTCTAGAAAGTTGTAGTTATTTGCGAGACCTTTAATTTTCGCCCTCACACGTCTAAATCGGTCATATAAAACCGGAGATATGGTGGTTTGAATTTCGTGAAGTTTGAATCCACTTATCTTCGGTTCTATTGTAACCAGAGCGAACCCATGCCACTTTTTGAAAACTTCATAGCCTAGACCTAGACCCTAGACTACAACGACTACAACACTCTAAAATTTGATCAAAATGCGCAATGGTGTTCTTGAGAAAAATGAGTTTCAATTTTGAGGCTATCATAGCGCCACCTGTGGTGAATTTTTGAACTTCCATCTGAAAGTGCTCATCGAGGCGAAACCAAAAACCTAAAATTTAGGTCAAAATGTTAATTAGAACCGGAGATAGAGGCCGCTCAATTTTCGAACTTTGACCCCTTATAGCTCGGGTCAGGGGTTATCAATCGACTTAAGCGGCTACTTTAAGGCCGTTGCATGGAAATTTCCATGCAAACTTTTAATTCCTTCCAAATTTTTAAAGGACTGACTGCCAATTATACGATAATAATCCAAAGGAAAAGCCGTGGAAATATTCGTCAGAGAAAAGTTTATGGAAACTCGCGGACATTTCTTATTAGACGGTCCTATACAGAGTTCCGCAAACGTCCATGGAACGCTAGGAAGAAATTTAGCGTCAAATTCCATCTCGGAAGCTTACGCGGATTTTTAGCGGTAAAATCAGCGGGCTGTTGGAAATCCAGTGGAATCGCTGCGGCCGTTGGTCTATAGGGATGGTTTTGCAGGGTCAGGTCCAGGTCGGGATAAGTGGAAAAACGTCTCGAGATAATGTTTTTCATTAGGGGTCAGTGAAGACCGATTGTTGATATCTCTTTCTGTTTAAGCTCTATTTCGATGACAAATTCGAATAAAGCAGATTGTGTTACTGCTCTCTCTTAAAGATCTTAGCATGAGAGACAGTAGAGCAGTGGTTAGCCAAAGAGTTCTGACTGAAGTGTCCCGGGTTCGATTCTGACTATGTGTGTCTTTTTTAGCTGAGATTTTTTTTTTTTAAATCAAGAATTCCCTTTTCTGTCTTACTCTCTGTAGGACATCGATGGTGCATCAGATGCAGAGATTGAGTCAGATTTGGGCGATGGGAGTAAGAAAGTGAAGAAACGTAGTCGAGATGAGGCAAATGATAAGAATGTGATGCCACCATTTGTGAGCATAACGCCCATTTCAACAGCCTCATCGACCAATTTCAGTTCGGTTTTGGCTGGAATTGGACTCGATCGAAGGCCGGGAATTGAGATAATTCCACTGGGTGCTACGCAAAATCTCTCGTCTAGCATTACGATAACGCCAATTAATACGTCGTCGTCTAGTTCGCCGAAAGAGAAGAAGTCTTCGTCGTCGTCCAAGAAGTCATCTTCGGATGATCGAAAGGGGGAGAAGAAGAAGAAGAGAAAGAGGGAAGATAGTCCAATGGGTCCACCAGATGCTCTCAATAAGCCGGTTAGTGTGAGTATCAAGGGATCGGATGGGGCTCCGCTGTCACCGTCGGGTTTGATGAGGAAATTTTCGTCGTCGTCGTCGCCGAAGCAATCGAGTCCCGGAGGACATCATCAGAGTCCGAAGCATGGTGGTCTGCAGAGTCCGAAGCAGTACTCATCGGCTTCGCCTAAGCACAGTAGTGGTACGGGATCGGGAAAACCGAGTATGTCAGCCCTGAAGTCAGCCACAAATTCGCCAAGTGGGAAGAGTAGTGAGAAGAAGTCGTCCAGTTCGTCTTCCGGGGGAGGATCATCGGGATCGAGGGAGAAGGAGAAGAGTGAGAAGAAGTCATCGAGCAGTCGAAGTGATAGTCCGAAAATGAAGGCGTCTTCCGTGAAGTTGAAACAGATTGATCTGAGTTCGGCTTTTCAGTTGACGGGAGTTGATGTTGATCTGCAGGATCTCAATAAATCCTCCCCGCCGAGTCAGTCGAAAAATCGCAAAGGGAGCCTAAGTGCGGTGATTGATAAGTTGAAACTGGCTCAGAATCAGACGGATGAGCCAAAGGCTGGAAGTGGGAATGGAAAGGAGAAATCTCCACCGAAATCTGACGGAATTCCGCCGACGTCGTCGTCGTACATGGTCAAGCCAAGTCTCGATGGCATGAAGATCACCATCAACAAGACACGGAACAAGGAATCATCGCCCAAGACGACGGAGAGCACGGGAAAGTTGAATCTGGGAAGTGGATCAGGCGGCGGGAGTGGATCTAATTCACCCAAAACCCACACAGGTGAATTTTCAATCTGTTCCCCCGTAGATAGTACACGGAGAGTTTGATGCATGAAGCTCTATTTCCCTTTCACTGGATTTTTTTCTTTTTGTTTTTATTTTATTTTTTTTTTATTTAGAATAAATGCATGATTCGTCTAAAATGAAATATTCTTCCAAAAATCCCTTTTTGACTAACACTAACAATCACCTGAAAAGCTTTGAAAATCACAGAAAAAAAACGTTCTAAGTCAGTGATTAACTGATAAAAAAAATGGGTTGTGGAAATGAGAAAAAAAAGATCTCACAGAGAATTTGTGCAGTGATTTGGCAAAAGTGTAAATAAACAAAATTTTGATGAAAACGACATTTTGGTAAGCAAAATTTTCTTTTCTAATTATTTCTATTTCGGTGATTGGATTTTTGTACATAATCCAGGTAATGGGATATTGCTTTTTTCTGTAAATATAAAATTTTAAATGCTTTTTCAAATTTAGATTTGGAAAATTTCGTCAAATTTTCTAGCCCTGTAGAATTATTTTTATCCCTGTTGTGGACAGAACGCCATCTGACGGAAATTTGATGACGCAATATTTTCTGGCATTGTAATTGAGGCCCTTCCGGCATTTTGTCTTTTCGTTTTGTGACTTTAATGGCGAGACACGCGTGACGACGACGACTATTGAATTTTGGTTATTTTTCGAGTAAATTGTGAAAATGGTGTAAAATTATGTTATCTACTGAATCTAAGAGGGTATTTCTTGTCTTTGCGATAGGTTGATTAAATAGAGACATACGGATTCAATAGATATTAGGTGATATCCAGAACAAGATTGAAGACTTATTAGGTAGACAAAGCGACAGTGAAAGTCTAACACGGAGAGTACCAAAAATTCCAAAAGAAAAATCAAATAAAATAGTTTAAAATTACAAAACAGTGAGAATCCCCGGGAAAAAGTTAGAGTGAATGTGGCGATGCATAAAGTTAGTCAGACATTAGACGTTTTTCAAATATTTAAAAGTTTCTAAATTGACCCACTGAAGAAGACCCATACCAAGGGTTGAAAGCTTTGGAGAAAAAACAGATTCTTTTATTTTGAAAAGAGGAATACCTTTCTGACGAACACCGGAAGAATTGAGAGCATAAAGTTCCCCGTCAGACTCCAAAAGAAAGAAGGTAAAGACAAAGATGATCTATTTAGTAATTAGGACGACTTTTAATCAATTGTCTTATTAGCTCTATTGATCTTCTCGGGAATTAGCCGTGTCTCGTCGGCTGTAAAGACGACGACAAATAAAAATCATTTACAAAAAAATACAGTCCGCTCGATTTGACGATAACCCCAACAATATATCCCTCTCGTTCGCACTCTTCTTCTTTTAAGCGTCAATTTAGAGTTAAGTGAGAAAGAGTAGGATAGATAATTGCAATGTCGGATTAGTAGTTGCCGGATGATTGAAGGCTGTGTTGTGTCCATCCGAAATTCTTTGTGAAAACACTGGAATCTCTCCATCAAATACAAAAATCCCCAAACCCAACTAAACCCAAAAATAACTGAAACACCCGACCACTCAGGAAGACACAAAGCGTGTCGAAAGCTCTGGAGAAGAGTTGAGTATGCAATACGTTTCAGAACGAAAGGAATAGAAATTTGATTTCATGCAACTTCACTGCAAGGTTTAGTAAAAGTAATTCACAACCTGCACTGAAATTGGATTGAACTAAATTGAAATTTGTTGTGATGTTAAAAGGAAGAAGAGGAAGAGCGTAAAAGAGTGCAGAATAGACATATGCAAAACTTTAAAGAGATCTGAATTTTGATTTCAAGAAGTTTTCCTGATCTGAAAGATGTGTCGGAAATTTGTGTACCTTTCAATTAAATCTAATCTTGACGAAATAGGATGAGAACTAAGCCCTCTAGATTGGTTTAACATTGACGTTGAGTGATTCAAAATGGCGAATTTTCGGATTGGTACCCTATCCCCTGGTAAGTGGCTTTCGAAGTGTTGAAGCCTCTTTCTCACATTCACACACACACAGAAAAAATATTTCGTAAATTGTTCGTAAATGTTTGCAAATTCCTATTGGATTTACAAAATAAAGCGTGTCCAGTCCATGACAAGATTGTTCCCAAGAATAATGCTTTAAAAATTAAGTCTACATAATATTAAAAAAAAAAAAAGAAAAATATTTTTTGAAAGTTTAATTGTACATTTATTAGATATATTAGTTTTTTTATTCAAGTATTTGATTGGCGAAATTTCGAATCTTCTTTTTGAGTCCTCCCATCAAGGTCTGTACAAGATCATCACCGCGGTTCTTTTGTTTCATTCCAATTTTTCTTGATGTCCTCGATGTTATCGACGCGTTTAGCCTTCTTCTTCAGATCGTATTTGATAATAGCCCAATATGCTTCAACTGGACGGAGATTTGGAGTGTTTGGCGGATTCATCTCCTTGGATACATAACGATGTACCCAAGGATACCCAAGGATGTACTCGTGCGATGTTGGGCTGCTTGGGCCTTAAAAGTCTTCAGTCCATTCTTCTGTTTGATTTTGTACACAAGACTGGGAGAACATTTAAGTTTTTTAGCCATATTCCTCACAGATGGCAAAGGATTGTTCTTGTAGCGCATGATCACCTTTTTCTTCAAATCTCGATCTCCAATACCCCGATTTGTTCCACATCCAGGTTTCTGGGCAGTGGTTTGTACTGTCGAGGAATCGAAGAATCACCCTCCGGACGGTCTGGCGTGAGGTATTTGTGAGTTTTCCAAGGTCCGCGTAATTGATTCCAGGATTTTTTAGGATACGTATACACGATCAGTTCCCTTCTCTTTCGTATCTCAGTGAAAAATGAACAGAATTTGATGCAGGGGCCCATCAAGCCTAATAAAAAGTGAAGCTATTTTTCACTTTTCCTTGTAAAAATGTTGCAGATATTGTACGGCGACTTAAACAAATTTTCTCGTAGTTCTTGTATTATTTCGGCGAATATTATGAAATATGTATTTTTAGATAGCTTTTAATGCACGATTTCGAAATATGTCTCAATTCTCTTTAGAAAAAGACTTGCCAATAGTCTTCAGTGCCCCTATGCAAAAATGTATAGAAAAATGAAATGTTGATAGACCCCTGATTTGATGAGAGTTTCACCAAAAGAAAGGTAAAAACACGTCTTACAATGTTTACATATACAACGAAAATGTGGAGCTAGTGACATTTGGAACGATCTTGTCGTAGACACGCTTCAAAAAAATGCATATCATGTTAGCACTAGCTTCTCCCCAACGGTTAAACCCCCCGGTGGTATTTGAATTTGACATAATACATGTCTCTGGGAGCGGCGCCGATTTCTCCTAAAAGTGTTCCTAAAAGTGTTCCTAGAGGATTAGTATTATGAGAGTTAGTTCATGGTGGATCGTCGTAGGGTATAGATCGTTAGGAGGAACGCTGAGGGTTCTGGAGAAATCTCTGGCGGCAGATTCCCTGACGGTTCTAACAATCATTAAATGTCTGTCCACTGGGCTAGGTCTACATTTTATGAATTTTGTGTCATTGTCCAAAATACCTTAGTTAGAATAATAGTTATCAGGTATGAACTGGTTCATAACCGATTTGTATCAGTTCAGGCTTATCAAGAATTCCAGACCTTTCCAACGAACCCAAATATCAATCATTCGGTTGAGAAATACGCTTTCTAGAGCATTTTTGACGCTTAACCTTGAAAAACCGTTATTAGAAAATAATTTAACGATATTTTCGTATAAGGACGAAATGTATACCTGAGTATTTCTCTAAAACGTATCCAAAAATTATAGAAATCGCACGACGCGTTTACGATCAGTACCAAAAATATGGTTTTGCGGGGGAAGGGTAATGTAATGGTGGGGGGGGGGATTAGGGAATGTTAATAGTCCCAGGGTCGATTTATGGGGGGTCCTCCCAAAAGTATTCCTAGAAATCGTGCTGAAAAAATTAACGGATTATAATATTCTGCTCTTTCTGTAGAGTTCGAGCAGTAATATTTTGGGGTTATATTCAACATAACCTCACTTTATATAATAATCTCCTTTAGATTTCTTAGACGAATAGGGGAAGTTAATCTGTCGTCGGTTGCGTCTACCTCTGTCGTATCTGCATTTCTTTTGTGTCAGCATTTCACGCAAGAGGAGACATCTGTATTGTAGCTTGCCCTGAATGCAGATACAAAACAAATGCCGATACGACAGAGGTAGACGCAACCGACGCTGTGTCAAAATGCCAAACACTCCTTTGTCCTATGCACCTTTTTTAACTGTCTTACAAAATGATAGTTGCACAGTGTTTAAGTGACCTTTCACCTAAAAAAAATTGTGTTGGATTTCTTTTATTTTCTTTGTTTAACTTTTTAAAATATTTTTTTGAAAAGCTTCGTATAGCTTCGGCAAAATTCGCACGCTTGCAAGTGTCAAAATTTAAAGATTGAACTTTGACGTAACGGACAAGTTTGTTATTTTTCTGCTTTGTGCGGTGTGGAATTTTCTTGAGAGTCTCGCCATAGCGAGGGGCTTCCATGTTTGTTGACCGCAGACATTTTTTGCAGGTCTCAAGCCTGGGGTCAACAGTGGTCCGGCTTCGAAGAAGTCCCAGCAAAATTCATCCAATTTGTCTGGTACGTCAAAATCTTCGTCATCTTCTGACAGCAACCGTTCCTCCTTCCAAAAGTCCAACTCATCAGGCAGCCTGTCGGGGTCATCGTCAAAGGTGAGTGGAAATGGTAGTGGAGGGTTCACCAAGACAAGTTCCGGAAGTGATTTGTCAAAGGTGTCTAGCACTGTGAATCACGGATCGTCCGAGAAGCAGAGAACGGAGAAGTCAAAGGCACCGCAAAAGAATACATTTGAGAGTGTATTTTTGCAGGCCAATCGAGAGGCGGATGCCATGAAGAAATTAGGTTTTGGGGGTTCCACTATGGAGGGTTTTATGAAGGCTCTGGATAAGAAATTTCAGATACCCAAACTTTCGGCTAGGTCTGCCTCAACGGATGAGGTTAAGAAGGAATCTAGGCCGGTTTCGTCCTCTTCTGCCCCAACAACTCCCATTCCCTTGATGATGGCCTCTCCCACGGGTAGTAATAGTGGTTCTGCGAGTTT
This sequence comes from Phlebotomus papatasi, assembly GCF_024763615.1. Taxonomy (NCBI): domain Eukaryota; kingdom Metazoa; phylum Arthropoda; class Insecta; order Diptera; family Psychodidae; genus Phlebotomus; species Phlebotomus papatasi. The sequence goes on along the minus strand of NC_077223.1, from coordinate 4,431,061 downwards.
TCAGGGTGTTACTGGGGGGGTCACTAAGATGCTGGCTGAGTATCTGACAAAGGAGGTACCCAGCAAGTATCCATTTTCCGGAAGTGCTTCTGCTGGGAGTGGCAGTGGCACTTCCCCGAAATATGGTGGAGTTTTTAGTTCGGAGATTTCTCTGGGGAAGAGTCTGAGTCAGGATTCACTGCAATTTGCAGCTGGGGGGCAGAATCGGGAGAGTGGTGGGGTTAGGTCCAATCCGTCAACTCCAACTTCCCTCGTTGCGTCCCCATTTCCCTCTCCTGTGGCCATTTCGCGATCGTCAGCTGATTCTCCTGCTCCCCGGGCAGCTGAATCTGATTCTAGCAAATCAAGTCTAACGAAGGACTCTACAAATTCTCCCCTGGCCGCTATGAGGCCTCCCTCAGCTCCTCCTACACCCATTCAGGCAACTTCTGGGGATTCCGGAGCTCTGGACTTCTCCACCAGAGCACCACCACCGCCCACAAAATCCTCTTCGACTGTTTCCACCTTTCCACCGTCCCCAAGCGTTTCCCTGCACATTGTCAAGTCACCCGTTCCGTCGCCCCTTGTTATCCCATCGCCCCATTCCGGATCGCCCTGTATCACGGACGATGAGCTTATGGATGAAGCTCTGGTGGGCATCAGTGGCAAATGACACTCTGCCCCGCTCAGAGTCTGGCTTAAGCTCTTCGTCTGAGGGAGTTTCATGAAGGAAAAATAGGGGAAAAAGATCATTCAATGAACTTAGTATGCTTCATTCACAAGGAATCAAATATTTTATCGCTTTGCCTTCTCTGATTGGCTGTCACTTTGACAGCTGTCAAAATTCCAGCCAATCAGCGAACGCAATCTGACTTAAAATATTTGATAAGAATGTGAATGTCGCTTCTAAACATCAAAGTAATTTATTAAATAATTTTCAGATAGGAAAAGTACAAAAGAAGAAAAATAAATCACAAAGGTAATAGGAAAACGAAAAGCACATAAACGGTAGCCTGATAATGGAAGTGGTAAAAAGAATTACTGATGATGCAATGGGATATTAATATTTTTCTGGAGATGTAAAATTTTGTGAAAATTGAAAATGGAAGGAGTAACAGAAAATAATTCACTTATTATGATAAAATATATTCGGAGTATTTTAGCGTGTACAATTAAAAAAAAAACTAAGAAATATAAAAAATATGAGTAGAATGTTGACAAACTCTTTGAGAGTTGAACACAATTTTGAAAATGTTGATTTGTGTAGGTTTTTGAACAAAATGATCAAATGTTTTATTGATAAATTCGCTAAATTTTGAGATTAAATTATTTTAGAATAGTTCTTTTTAAATAATTTAAAAATTGAGTTGTACGAATTCAATTAAATTGTACTCTGCGAAAAAATCGATTTTAATTATTAGGTTTGTCGTCTCAAAAAAAAAATTCTAATTTTTAGTAAGATTATTTTTCACTAAATGCTCTTTTATCGATAACAATGTAAAAGTATTCAAATATAAAATTTATCAATAATATTTTCAATTTGTTTTATTTAAAATTAAAATATAAAACTTACCTTTAGTAAGGGATGATTCCATTCTGGAACCACAAACAATCTAAGATAATGTGTCCCCTGTACAATGGAAATACAAAATCAAAAAGAACTAATGTGTAATAGGAGTAATGTACGTGTACGGAAGCCACAAGTCTAAGGGTATTGGGAAAAATCTTTCATTCCTCCCTTCTATTCCCTCCGTTCCTTCCTTCCTTCAGGTCCCACGTTCGGGGCAAGGACTATGTCCCACACTCCCCTGTGTTCTCCGGTGAGAACACTCCCACGGAGGTTGAGATGGGAATTTGGGAGAGGTGGATGTGGCAGAGGTTACTCCGGAAAGCTCAGCATTGGGCTTGGTGTTCTTGGGGGCTCCCGGTGGCTTCAGTGGCTTCAATGCTTGGTGGTGATGATGGTGTTGCTGCTGGGGATTGGGCTGGTGGAGATGGGCGAGGTGATTGATGTTGCCTCCTCGGCGGTCAGTCGTGAAAGAGAGCCCGATTGGCGCTCTTTTACTCATCAGCTGCTGCTGATTTTTCTACCTCCTCTCCTCGTCGCTAGCGCCCTCGTCGCCTCAGCAGGGCAACACACTCCACAGTTTTAAATTTAAATATGTTGCGCTCGCAACAAGGGTTAGCTCCGTTAGCTCCTTTTTCCACTCACGAGGCAAATTATTCCAAAGAGCGATCCCCTGTCCTGAACAAGGGAGTCACGGAGAATGCGACTACTCGAACTGGACACACGGAGACACGAAGTCCTAGTGGATGATCCAGCCACAAAGTCAACAGCCAGGTAAGGAAAAAGTGGAAGACCAAGTACTGAATCCATCCAAGGAGAAATATGATCAAACTTACCGCATGATCGGACCAAGTAAGATTTTCATTGAAAATGACTTCCAAATTCGTGATCTTGGAACTGAAAAGAATCAACCTTATTAGAACAGGTTACAGTGAACAAGGGTTAGGCATCCACCTTGTTGCAGATTCAAATTCAAATTGATAGAATTGTAAGGTGGCAGCCATTTTGTAGTTTTTAATATTGCCATGTAGGTGAAAACGTAGAGATGCCAGTTTTTGGTGGGAATTCGATCATGACGGACGAAAAATTTAAA